>NC_056741.1:1921774683-1921782183 GCF_019279795.1 Protopterus annectens | reverse complement strand
GGGCTGGAGGGAGGGTAACCAGGACTGCAACAGTGAATACACTAACATCTACATTTATGGTAAGTGTACACAACTCTACTATGTTCTTCGTGTTTCAATGTTGCAGTCATCACATTTGGGTCGATTCCCAAAGCTACGGAAGGGAGGAGGAAGTTGGAGAGCATTAGGGCCAGCTATTAAGCCCTGCAAGACTGCAGTGGCAAAACCAGCCCTGGAATTAGAGAAAATAGACATGTGGTAATGCTTGGTGAATGTATGTACAGAGCTCCAGGTAGCAGCTTCTAGGATGTCCCGGGGTAGGGACTCCTCTGAGAAAGACTGCAGAGGTAGATGCAGCCCTGGTGGAATGTGATCTTATCCCCTGTGGGGTAGGTTTTCCATGATGCTTGTAGCAGAAATTAATGCAATGGGCTATCCATTTGGAAATGGCTTGCTTTGAAATGGCCTTTCCCTCTGCCCCTGCAACAAAGCCAACTAGCAGCGGTTAAGATTTTCTGAGAGGCTTAGTCCTATCCAAATAAAATCTAAGTTGTCTGTGCATGTCCAGAGTGCAGTATTCGTTCCGCTTTGCTTTGTGAATTAGGGGAAAAAGTAGGCAAATGAATGGACTGATTTAGGGCCACAGTGGACACCACCTTGGGCATAAAAGGATTGGTCCTGAGGGAAACCCTGTCTGCATGGAAGATAATGAAAGGTTCCACTGCCATGAAAGCCTGTAATTCAGACAGTCTTCTTGCTGAAGTCATGGCTACAAGGAAGGCGGTTTTCCAAGAAAGGAATTTTCAACACTGCTGTTGCAGCTGGCTCAAAGAGGGGGGGGGGGCTTCTCCAATACAAAGTTAAGGTCCCAGGCTGGTGGGTCCCAGGCCCCTCTAAAGAATTGTTTTAGCAGGGGGCGTGAGAAGAGGGGTGGCTCAGTATTATGATTTGCTGAAATGGCAGAGGTATGAATTTTAATTGACTAAAAGGATAGGCCCTTGTGGAGCAAATCTATTAAGTACTGAAGAATGTGAGGTAAGCCGAGCACCATTGTGCCCATCCCCAGAGTCTGGCTCCAGATACAGTATCTTTTCCACTTTTCAGCATAGAATTTTCTAGTACTAGGCCGCCTTGCCTGCAGAATGACATCTAGCACCTGCTTACTGAGGGATGCTATTGGAGAGCTCAAGGAATAAGCCAGGCTGCAAGGTTCAGGGTGTGAAGCGGAGGGTGCAGAATGTGGCCCGCCTGCTGGGACAGCAAGGAAGGGGTCAGAGGCAGGTGCCATGGTTCCAGCAGTGTCATACTGTGCAAGAGGGGGGTACCAGTGCTGGCGTGGCCAGTCTAGTGCAATCAGTACTGTCCTTGGCTTGTACTGTTGAATTTTTAGCAGAACTTTTTGAGAGAAGAGGCAGAGGGGGAAGGCATAAACCAAGAGGCTTTCCCAGGTAAAGGACAGGGCATCCACTTTACAAGCTTGACTGTATGGAGTCCTTGTGCAGAATTTGCCCAATTGGCAGTTCTGAGGGGAGGCAAACAGGTTCACCTCTGGAGTCCCCCAATTGTTCCTAAAGAGGTTGAAAATTTTTGGCTCCAGTTTCCATTCGTGTGGATCCATGAGATTTCTGCTTAAGTCGTCTGCCAGTGAATTTAGCTTGCCTGGCAGGAACTGAGCTTGTAGGTGCACATGGTAGCTCAAGGCTGTGTTCCACAGAGACATGGCTAGTCTGCAGAGAGGGTACGAGTGGGCTCCCCCCTGCTTGTTTATGTACCACATAAATGTTGTGTTGTCTCTCTTTACCAATAGATGTCCTGGAAGAATGCGGCCTTTGAAAGCTGTCAGGGAATTCTGTACAGCTAACATTTCTTTTTGGTTGATATGCAGGTGCATCTGTCCCGGGTTCCATTTGCCCTGAATGCACTGCCCTGCCAAGTGAGCCCCTCATGCATAGTCTGATGAGTCTGTTAGGGTTTGGGCGGCAGGGCGCAGAGCGCAGAGTGAAAGGGAGCCCCTTGTTGTGGTAGCAGGCCTCTGCCCACCAGAGGAACTGTCTTTATACAAGGAATGGTAAGAATCACTGATTCCAGATCCTGAGAATGTTGACACCAAAGGCTTTTTAGATACCATTGTAGTTTCCTCATATGCAGTCTTGCATATGGAATTAGTAGAATGCAAGATACCATGAACCCCAGGGATTGCAGAATTTTCTGTGCAGATAGCTGGTGCTTTGTGGCCAATAGTTTGAAGTAGGTTGTCAAACTTGTTTCTCCGGAGTGAGGAAAGCCATCTGTGAAACTGTGTTCAAACTTGCTCCCTGGAATACAATCTGTTGGCAGGGTACTAGTTGAGATTTCTTTTCATTTATGGTATACCCCGGTGAGGTTAGAAGTTTCTTCACGAATGCCAGATGTTGTAAAAGCAAGTCCTGGCTTTCTGCCTAAATCAGACAATCGTCTGGAATATGGATATATCTGAATATTTCTCTGCCTGCAAAATGCAACGGCTGGATCTAGACACTTTGCGAATACCCTGGGCGCAGTAGATAAGCCAAAGGAAAGTGCAGAGAACTGATAGTGCATGGAGCCTGCCCTGAAGTGTAGGTATTTCCTGCAAGATTCCCTTATTGGAATGTGCAGGTAAGCTTAGTTTAAGTCTCAGGTTGCCAACCAGGCATCTTTGCCTAGCATAGGAAGAAGCTGTTGAAGTGTAAGCATTTTGAATTTTGGGATTACCAGAAAGGTGTTTAGCATAGAGAGGTCCAGGATAGGACGCCAGGAGCTGCCTTTTCTGGGTACCAGGAAAAGTCTAATAAAAACCTTGTCCCCTTTGTTCTGCTGGGACAGGTTGAATAGCCCTGATACTTAGAAGGGAGAACCTGCTGTTGGGCCTCCGCCCACTGATGTGGGGGTAAGGTCTAGCCAACAGTTTGGGGTTGGTACGGTGTGGAAGTGGAATCTGTATCCTTGGGAAACTATTCAAAACCCATTTGTCCTGGGTAATGAGTTCCCAGTTTTTTGCAAGCAGGGTGAGCTTTCTGCCTAAGGGAGCAGGCAGTTGAGCAGGGCTTGGAAGGGTTAAGGTTAAATCATTGTGCCATTTTTCTGTAGCGGGGTGGCTTACTACTCCCTGCTTTGGAAGTGGGAGCCCCCCACTGCTTAGGCCTGTGAGCAGCCTGAGACTGTAACCTAGGTGGTCTGCTGTTCCCGAGTTTGGATTGAGAAGGCCTGGAAGAGACTGGAAAGGACCAATTCTTTGACGGCCAATGCCTATTAAATCTGGGAGGCTGTAATTGTAGAAAATCTTTAACAGTTTGCATAGACTTAGCTTTTTCCTCAAATCCTTTTTAGGATCTCTGCTTTGTTGCCAAACAGGTGGTCTTGGTTTAAGGGAGCATCCAGTAATTTAGCTTTAACATGATCCGGCAAGTTTTGCTCCTTAAGCCAAGCATGCCTTCTATGCACAGACCCAGTGACAGCAGCCCTACAAGATGCTTCTAGAGTCAAAACCGCATTGCAAAGTATGTTTACCAACTTCTTCTGCAGAATGCATTAAATCCTGTAATTCTTTGTGTTTAGCAGTCAGGAATTAACATAATTTTCTGTTTAAGTAGTCCCATAATATGCTGCTGGTACTTTAACATATTGAAACTGTCAATTTAAAGCCCTAATGGCCAAAGTAGCAGAAGTGTATACCTTCTTACTCCACCTGTCCAAGTCTCTAGAATCTACCAGAAGGAGTAGGATTTTTGGCAGAATTAGCCTTAATGCCTTTTGGTCCTTGGGAAATGGTCTCTGGATCCGCATTAGGCTTCTTGAAGAGAAACTTGCGAGAGTCAGGTACTCCAATACCCGCCAGGTTTTCGGGGAGCTGGAGGTAGTGTCTGGAGAAAGGCTAGATTCCAAGAAAGCATCATCTACAATGTCCAGAACAGGAGGGAAATCTAAAGGCCTGTGTTGAGGAAGGAGTAAGAATTCTCTAAGCCTCTTTTGGAGTCAGACTAATCCTGGCTTTCCCAGCAGAAATGCTCCCCAAGAGTGTGCAAGGTTTCACCAAAAGAAAAATCTTCTGGAGGGGAAGCAGAGGGAATAGAATCCTCTGCATCAGAATCCTCATAGGCAGATAAGGGCAAATCCTGGTAATTAGAAGGAACAGAAATATCAGACTCCTGATCAGAAGAATCAGAAGGAAAATCAGTTCTAGGTCTCTTAGAGGGGGAAAAGCTGGTTTTGCCTAATTAAGGTAATAAGGTCTTCGGCCATTCTAAGCATTTGTTTTTTAGGCATGTGGGCCTGAGCATGCGGTTTGGATATCAGTTTTCTAGGCGTGGGTCGAGTTTTAGGCGTGGACGAAGAAGATGGTGTAGGTTTAAAATGCAAGTCTGTAGGCCTAATTACACCCTTAGAAGCCTGTGCCTGCACAGCGGCTTCAGACCCATCCAAGGTAGAGACATCCGCAGGTTCCATAGTCGAAGAAGCATCTCGCAGCATACCGGACTCCGAATGGGTTTCAGTAGAGGCCTGTGAATCTGAAGTAGAGGGTATCAAGGGCTGCGAAAGCACCTCTAGTACCGGTGGACTGGCGACCAACTTAATGGAAGCATCATCAGCGGTTTTGGACCTATGCAGTCTGTCTCCTGTCTTTATCCTTACTTTTTTTGGAAGATCGGTAATCGGATGGCTTAACTAAGCCATTTTGGAGTACTGATACACAGTACCAAAATAATTTGCTGCAAAGATAGCCCAATGCCAAATATTTAGAGGGTTGAACAAGGCACAAAATCGACAGCGGGGGACGTCACGATCTGGGCCTAAGCAGGGAATGCAGTACGAATGAAAATCTTTGAGGTATTTGCTTTCCACAGGTAAGACAATTGTTAACTTTTACAGACATCGGTTGGAGCAAGAAAAAAAGAAGACCCCCAATGGGGTACTTATCTTTTTTTTGAAGACTTTGGTTCTGAAACTCGAAATTGAAAATTTCTGGAGTCGGCTGACCGGTACTTGCAAACTGCTTCTGCTTTGGGCACTGCACGGCAAAAAAGACTGATGTAATGGTGTCGGCTGCATGTTTTTATACCCGACAACCTGACGTCATGGAGACTGCATCCAATGCAGGAATCAGAAGACTTCAGTATTCAGGCCGGCTGAGGGCTACCTGCAGGCAGATAACCCAAACATGACGACTGCAACAGTGTAAACACAAAGAACATCTTACCATATCTGTAAATATTTCAAGTACATTCATTGTTGTAGTCCTCACATTAGGGATATCCAGCATGTAGGCAGCTAGTTGCCAGCCTTGCTTCCCCCAGGGCTCTGGTGGATGCCCACCTACTAAAGCAGTACACACAGATGGTATAAAGGGTGTAATGGCAGATGCCATCTTTAGATCTCTGTCCCCAAAAATGCTAGATAAGAAAGATCCAACAAACTCCAATCCCCCTCTGCAGGTGTCAGGCAGGCAAATGAGGGATGAAGCCTAATAGGAAAGTGAAATGTAAAGTAAAAAGCAAATCACCTCAACAGAAGAAAAATGAGGAAGGATACCCAAAATGCAACAGTGAATCTGCTTGAAAATCTACATTTATGCCAAGTTTCTAACATAATTGTACTATGTGCATCATAATACTCACTGCTGCAGTCCAAAAAGTTGGGAAGATTCCCAAAGGCAAAATGATCTAGGGAGGATGAAATCACTCACTTGGATACAATTCCCAGGAAAAAGGCAGAAATAAATCCAGCTCTGGCCTTGGAAGCAATGCCTAGGCTGTGGTGTTTGAAGGTGTGGACAGAGGACAACGTACCTGCTAGTATAGCCTGTGTAGCAACCTAATTAAGAAAGGATGTGGTGGCAGCAGTGGCTGTATTAGTAGAATACAAAGCAAACTGCTACTTAGAGGAGGATGAAGCAAATGTTTTCAGAGGTAGCCAGAGTCAATTTTTCTAGTATGTAGCTGAAACAAATTTTTTCTTTCTGATGGTTCAAAGCGAGTGAACACCTTGAATCATAACCATAACAGGGTCTAGGAGTACAAGAGTGGGCAAAGGCAGACAGGCTGAAATAGCAGAAGCCTGCACTTTTGAGATGCAAGCTGTATCTAATTTGTACAGAGTTGACATATTCCAGAACCATAGCCACCTTTACTCTTGGATTAAGATCCCTGGATTGGCACCAGAAGGATTTTTTTTCCTTATAGCTAGGCATGATTTTCTAGCCTCCGTCACATCACCTGAATGCTTCAGCATATCTGGAATCAGGGCATCACCCAAGTAGTCAGCCTTGGTAGGGGCCACGTTTGAGTACAGCATAATCTTGGTTTTCAGTCAGGAAGTCTACACACACTGAAGCGGCACTTGCACTTTTCTCATGCCATGTTGTTGAGGACAGAGAACAAGTGCAGTCAGCCAAAGGGTGCAGATGAAATGACCTCTGGCCTTTCTTCACTGAAGATCAGTACCCCAGGGATTGGAGGAAAAAAAGAGAAAAAAATAAAATGCAAGAGTTAATGGAGAAGCCATCTGCTCTCCATGCTTCTGGAACTGCCCCCCCCCCCCCCCCCCAAAAAAAAAAAAAAAAAAAAAAACACTTGTGTTTGATCCAGATGGCAAGCAAACATGTCCCAGAGTATACACTACAACCTTGTCGGATTCAGAAAGGGATCTATGTTTAGCATTTATTTGTAGGTGGGTCTGTCTGGGACCTGTTCAGCCTGCCAACTAGCAAGTTTTGTTACCAAGGGGATATATGTAGCAGTTAGTGTTCCACCTGCTTTCAAGGCTACTTTCCTAGCCCTGCATAGAAGAAGTTTGACCTTCAAAAGCTGTAGTCTGCTCCTGCTGCAGGAAGTTTAAGAGGTTCAAGGCAAATACAACAGCCATTACCTCTCCGATGTGGTTTGCTTTTGTTTTAGGTACCCTCTGGTTCTGAAGTGTTCCTAAATGTGCCTCAAGCCAGGATTGAGGACTCTGTGGTTAGAATCACTGTAGGTGGGTTGGGCACCACGAGGGCCATTTCCAAATTGGGGCTCACTGCTGAACACGAGGTCTTCCCACAGATGCAGGGAAGAAGAGGGATTTTAGGGATGGATATGGTGACATCTGATTATTTGGTACCACTGGGGTTCTAACGTGTAGGTATTCTAGGGAAAGCTATGTTGCAAGAGGTCACACAGCCTTCTAGCCTGAGGAACTCATGATCTCCTTATGTTCCTCAAAGCTTTGGAAGTAGAGTCAAACAGGTCAAACTGACCTGAGGGAGGAATGCTCTGCTTTGCAAGAAAATAAATTTCTGCAAGGGAATCAAGTATAACTGACTGAATGCCAGGTTCTTGAAGTCCAGAGCCTGAAGGAAGTCTTGATGGGATTCTGCCAGGATCAGGCAGTTATTTAGGTAGAAACAAATCTGTATATCCTTTGTCCAACAAAACAGATCACTGGAATCAGACATTTTGTAAAGATTCTAAGTGCAGTAAAAACAAGCAAAATAGGAGGAATCAGACATTTGTAAAGATTCTTCAAGGT